>NC_138224.1:5699750-5717250 GCF_964197995.2 Scardinius erythrophthalmus | reverse complement strand
TTCCCCAGTGAGGAGATACTTTGTGACTATTCTAATCTCTCGTCTGAGGTATTTTGTAACCGATACATATTTTCCCGCTGATGTCACACAGAGTGGATACTTATTATGAATATTTTAACCGCCTCGCGAACGCTTTAAATGTGTTCTACAGGGAGAAAAGCAAATAAATCAGGAATGAAAGTGTGAAATGCACATGGGCTTCTTCTTGAAGAAGCTTCACACCGCCGAGGCTGAAGCTTTGGACGGATTCTCAGCGGTTTTTACCACACAACACTGTCCAGATTGTCTGTTTATGTCGATTCATAAACCAGAGAATGGAAAGAGACTCCTGTGCTCCTTCTCCTACATGGAATATATGTGTATTTTTTTCTTCTTTTCCCTCCCCCTGTTCCTCCATTGCTTGCTGGCGCAACAGCGTTTTATTTTATAGGTCTCTCGAGCGCATATTGAGAAATATCAGGTTTATTTACCTTCCCTATAGTTTGTCTGGGCACATACGAACGTATATAGACCGTCAGTGTGCAATATACCGATATATCTCCACGTAATCCCACACTATCAATGGGCTGTGTCCGAGCAGTTCAGACTCTTCAGCTGAGGAAATTCACTTTGAAAAGCTCCTTACCTTATTTCACAAGAGGTTAGTCCGGTTTGGTGAGAAGGCTGTGCCTGTATGTAGTGTTGTAGACGGACCGTTATCACTTTGAGAGCTGATAACCGCGAGGAAAGCCCTGTTTTAGAGTACTTCTGTCGTTTTCTTCCTCTCTTTGCCAGATCTACCAGCCAGGGCGCTTGAAGTGACGTAACGAACCGGGATGCGCGCTCCCGACACTGGCCTCCATGACCGTGCACGAGCGCTTCCACACCACACAGAGGATGATGTGCTGGTTGTATTCAGTGGGCTTCAAATGTAGCAGCATCTATTTTTGTCTTTTTTATTTTAAGAAATAGTTGACATTTTATACAAGTGAATTCACATGGTCAGTGTCACAGGTTTGCTTTATTTGATTAGTGACATATAGTGCAGAAACCAAAATATTTATTATTCATCATAAATCACATATATTGGTGTATACCCACACGATGAAGTCTTCTGTGTGTATTTTGGGGGTTGACTGATATTTCTGCTTGTGAAACTGAAGCATGACTGCAGGAAAAGGTTTCATAGACCATGAACAGGTTCGGGATGTTCCCTTAAAGGGATAGTTCACCCAAAAATAAAAATTCTGTCATCATTTACTCCCCCTCAAGTTGATCCAAACCTGTATGGATTTCAAGATATTTTGAAGAATGTTTGTAACCAGACAGTTGACGGTAGCCATTGACTTCCATAGTATGAAAAAAAAAAATACTATGGAAGTCAATGGGTCCCATTAACTGTCTGGTTACAAACATTCTTCAAAATATCTTCCTTTGTGTTCAGAAGAAAGAAATCCTACAGGTTTGGATCAACTTGAGTAAATGATCAAAGAATTAAAAATTTTGGGTAAACTATCCCTTTAACCGAGAACAGTTTATAAATGAGCCTCTAGTCTCTTTCCTTAAACACTGCGATGAGTTATCAGATTATCATTGTCAGTAAATTACACCAAAATTACAGTGCAAATTACACTGCAATGTAATAAAGCAACTGAACCTATTCCATTTACAACCCATCATTATTTGAACTCCACAGTCTGATGTTGACCTATTATTAATATTAGTATTTATATATATTTGATTTAGTTAGTGTACATAAATACAAGAGACAAATTTAATTAACATTTAAAGCCTGAAAGGGATTTATACGTTTTTATTACTTGTTTCCAAATGCCTGTTAGTGTAATATAAATATTCATATTCCACTAGAGGTCAGTATAGGTTTTCCTGTAGAATATGAGAGAAGTATTAAATTGATCAAAGGTGAAAGTAAGGACATTTATAATGTTACAAAACATTTCAGTTTCAAAGAAATGCTGCTAAACTTTTAATTTATTTTCACATCATTTTCATGATGATGATGATAAATGTATTGTGAAAAGCAAATCAGCATAGAATGATTTCTGAATCTATCTGTCCTCTATCTATCTATCTATCTATCTATCTATCTATCTATATAAATACAGTAAATTGGATGGCATACAGTTGAGTAATTCATGATAAACATTTATTAGTTTTACAATTGACAGGATGAATAGAACACTTATTAGATGATGCATTCATGTTATATAAGTTTTGCTTCTAGGTAATATAAAATCACTGGACAGTCTAGGATAAATGAATGTTTATAGACTGTTTAACATAATGCCCTCTTAAGAAATAAATAAAAAAAGACTTTTAAATAATTGTGTCTTATAAATATCAAATATCAAAGCCAGGAGGAAGTCTTTCATGAATGGATGTGACTTTCATCATAACCATTAAAACATGAAAGAAACAGTCACAAGCTTGATTAAAACTCAGTTTGCTTCTACTGTAGCATGCATATTCAACTTTGATATATTTTTTCACATGTCAAGACAGAACCCCCTTACAGACAGTTTACTGTTTAGGATAGAGACCTGTCTTCTGCACCCCAAAAGCGGTGATGAAGATGTTGATGATGACGGTGAGAAACACCAGCCCTGTGGCCACATTATTCATTATGTCCAGCTTCCTCTGATTGGCCACATCATTGAGGTTTTTGCGTGCTGAAAAAGAAAGATTGTATAGGAATTGCTAAATCCATTTTGATTAACCCTTTAAAATCCCTGACAGATTTTGTGCATGATGTATTTGACACTCACCCATGTTGATGAAGAGAGCGCCTGCGAGCACTTGGAAGAAGAGTGACGCAGCGATGAGGATGATGACAGTGAGGAAGTACTTGAACTCAGGGCCCTGCTCCACAACGGCTTTCAGCTGAGAGGCGTTTGCCATCAGCAGCGCCACATCCAGCATGCTCTCTGCTATACTCTTCTTAGTGGCATAGTGGTTCAAGTTGAGAGGTTCTGCGGGCTGACAGAGAGAAATCAATTCAACTTGCAGATGGAAACTAGCATTTGCTAACTCTGGTACAAAACATCTTTTCGTAAGATTAATGTATTTTGTACATTGTCTCTGACAAATAAACGAATTAAATAAACAAATAAATAAAATATTACATTCAATTAAATATTGAATTCAATTAAAAGGGGCTATAGGATTCAGAAACTGGTGTTATTAGCACCACTTAACACCGGTGGCCGTTCAGTGAACTGCAGCCAGCAACCAGGGCCCTGTCCCAAATGGCACACTTCATATGCACTTTCGGTCTTGTGGACTTACAATGGATGCCGCGTGCGTGTGTCCAGTAAGTACGTGAGACTGTAGGGTGTCCCATTTGTCATTTTAGGCCTCAGAAGGGTGCTAGCAAGTAATATCTGTATAATATAGCCTAATTATGTGCAGCGCGCTTTCCTCTCAATAACAAAATAAACATAGCTAGGCTACAACACAAATGAGAATGGTGAAAAAACAGAAGTCAAGAAAGCATCTGATAATAGCAATGTGGATATGTTTGCACCAGCTCTGCAATTCACTGGCATCATGTAGACAGATTAGGTAATTAAAATTACACTGTTATGATAGTTTGATTATGAAGTAGAATATATTTAAGACTGTAGATATAGCTATGTGAGACTGTTGTTTGAATTAATCCTTTTTCGTTGCATGACACAATTACATGATTCATTTACAGTAGGCTACACACTGGCTCTTTCGGCATTATCCTGAACGGCGTTAGGTGAACGTTGTATTTATAAGCATTCGGTTCATGTGTCATCTCTCAGGAGCTTGCGTAATGTCACATTCTTTTGATTTTCCAGGCAAAGACGTCCCGAGTACTACTTAAAGCAACACCAAAGCACTTTTCCTCTTCGGTCCCCCTACAGGTTGGAAGCGGAATTGTCCAGTAGGCTACCACTGTCATAAATAATTTAGCATACCTCGCGCGCTATTTGTTTATCCAGCACTGGCTTTGAAAATAATGATGTCCACAGACAAGTTAGAGTATGTTGCATGATTTTTTGAAAGTATGATGTATTGTATTGTATTTTTTATATAGCCTAGGCTCCACCTATCGACTATAGTAGCTTACGCTTGCCGTAAAGCAAGTCAAATTTGTAGTTTTCTTATGTCTCATTCGAACTACAGATCCGCTACCCGATCTGGCAAACTTGCATAGTGCGGTTGTAGCCGATAGATACGGTGGCCCAGTAGTGCACAACACAACGAAATGTAAAAAGCAAACATAAGTTCACAACACAACGAAATTAAGCCACAACACAACGGAAACAAGCCACAACACAACGGAAAATCCACAACACAACGAAATAAAGCCACAACACAACGGAAAATCTACAACACAACGAAATAAAGCCACAACACAACGGAAATGCTCCCGACCACTAGAGGGCTCTCGGAGCCCAGTAAAGTTAGTTTTCCAAGCCATTGTTCATTAGAGAGTCAGCAGTCTATAAAAATATATCAACACCACGATTAGTTTTAACCATAGACATAATATACATAGACGCCCTATTGGCCGCTTTGGAACGTTGCTGCGATACGTCAACGCGTCCGCCATTTTGTGGAGGGCAAGACTGCGCTGTAATCAAATGCAAGTAAACTGCTGAGCTGCGGTTTTTCTGTATAAAAACCAAAAAAAATTACATTTATCAACCGATTTCAGTGGTTTGTATGTGGTGTACAAAAAAAGTTCCATCTGTAGTTAGTTAAACTCTCGATAGTTAGACTTATATATTATTATTATTTTTTTTAATAAATGGCCAAAGCTCTGGCTTGTCATGTATTTAGCTTTTCATTCTTGGATAAGAATTGTGAACACCCCCATACTGAGATATAATTTAATTTTCACATTAAATTAAATAAAGTTTTCTTATTGTGGGAAAAGCATATTCTGTCATTGACCCGATTTTAGCAATAACAAAGATAACTGATGGATCCTTTATGGTAATATGATATGGTACAACTACAGTGCAATGCAAATAGTAAATATAAGATAAAGTGAGAGGTAGGCTAATAGTAAATAGTTTAGTCAATAAAATAAACAAACAGTATACAGTAAATAAAATAGTAATGAAAAGTATAATTATATAATATCATAAGTACTAATATAATAATAATAATAATAATAATAATATATTGATAATAGCATATAGTTTATGTATACTTTAATAATAGCAGTAGAATATGAAATATCAATTACAGAATATAGACAATAAAAAATAATAGGTTAAATAGTTACTATGAATAGTAAAATAATTTGACAGCATAACTATAATAGATTGATAATTGTAAGTGGTATATTATTATAATAACAATAATAAATAATGTAAATTTATACATTTTAAAATATTATTACATAGGCTATATAAAATAAAAAATGACGCAACCCTGTCTCTTTTTGTTAAATTTCAGTTTTTAAAAGGTATAAGAAGCTATACAAATCAAGAAATAAAGTAAACGATCCAGTCAAACATACAGCAGGCTACACTGTTATAATAGCCTAAATATATTAAGTTATGAAACTTCACTTTGCCCTCAGCCAAAACAATCTGCCAAGGAACAAATTATAGATTAATGAAACCAAAGATCGCCCGTTAGATAAACACAAGACGAATTATTCTCACTAGACTGACAGCGACTAACGTCAGAACTCAGAAGCGGTGTACGACAGGCACTATAGCCGAGGCAAGGCTGTTCTCGGCGGGGTACATGAGCGCTGAGCGCCCGCGGGGATCGCTGGATCTCACAACTCCGAAACCGTCAGATAACATTTTTAAAAAGGCGCTATCTTTATAAATAAACCACAGATTTGAGCTTTAAACAACTACATTGTCGACTGAAAAACTGTTAAAACTACATTACGTGACACAGTAACAGTAGTATTTTTAAATTTCGTGGCCTTTCTCCTCTGAAAATAAAAATAGTAAATGAAATGCAACCAGAAACAAATTTTCAGTTTTGCTTGAGAAAGGTAATTCCCTGAGACCTGTTTTCAATTGTGTGGCGATTTGTAAAGCCCCAAGCAGCACACGAAATAGGCATTTTTCTCAATTCTCGTTATGAGAGGTATGGGAAAGTTGCCCTCCGCAGTATGGCGGCGCCGTTGACGTACGATCCAGCGGCCAATAGGGCGTCTATGTATATTATGTCTATGGTTTTAACAGTATGTAGCTAACCATTGTTTATCGACATTTATTAATTCAAAATCACCTACGTGCATTATAGCTGCATATTTATACTCTAGAATGCTTTGACGCGCTACCACGGCGCATTATCCCTGAGGGAACGTCTGCCAATTCCTCCAAGTTGTTAAAACGTATAATTTGTTTTAATTAAAGGGGTCATGAACTGGATTGTTTTATTATTTTATAATGTTGCCTGGGGTGCCCTTCTAATGTTAGTATGATTTTTACATCAAAAATTGTCATAATTTATAAATAAAAGCCATTTTTCCAAGCCTCATTTCAGCTTCAGATCTGAACGCTCGGTTTTAAGGGGCGTGTCTGCTGTGAGACTGCAATGCAAACGCCCACTGCTGTGATTGGCTGACATGCTTGCATATGAAATAGCTATTATTACATGAACTCTCTCGAAAACTTTTATTACGTTTTTACTATTACAGCTATCGAGATTAACACATCATGAAAAGTATCGTTTAAAGCATTATATTTAAATCTATTCCATCACATGAAGGTTGCAGCATGATGAGCACTGAGCAGATGACAGACAGTCTGTTGATCGCGTGAATAAAGATCTTATCATTGCAACGCAATTTTTGCACTCTCACAAATGCTTACACCAAATCACAATGCAAACACGATGTGAGTACACAGTAAGAGCTTCGTTGTGTAGTGTAACAGTGTCATTATTTCATCACGAGTTTGGTAAGTGTCCAGATAAGCTCTCGCGGCTCGCGCTGTGCTGTTTGATTGACAGCTTGGGCGAAAGGGATCGTCCTTTGATCGCTTTCTGTATATAATTTAATAACAGTTTAAAAAAGATTATTTTCATAATACTACGAGAAATTATGTGAAGTTGATCGTTTAGTCACTGATGCATAAACAGTATTGAACGATTTTATGAGAAAGATATCTGAACTTGAATAATTACACATCAGAAATCACTGATCGCAGATCAGGCATTAGAATACACATGGTTACATACATGTTGCTGGCAGATCCGTCGGGAAATTGTGATTGACTGATTTAATAAAGTTTAACCATGCTGGAATCCGAAGGAAGCTTATGCAGACTGTCTTCTTCCACGAACAGGCACGCACAATATTTAGTAAACAGCATGTTTATTGCTTGGAAGTAGCTCGATCCGGTTTAGCAATCATCATGTCGTCTATTTAGCTTGTTTGGGCGAATCGGTGGGCGGGGCTAAACAGGCCGTGTTGTAGTAGGCGTTGATCTTCTTTTGTGGAGGCGGTGTTTTATCCTCTTTGACGTCATAGATCCCCACTTTGAAAAACGAGTCGTTTGCTGAGCCTGATGTCTATAAAAGCTTTTATTGGACTAACAAGGTAGTTTTCAGTTCTGAAACTTACAGGATATTATTATACTATTATGATCTCTTATATGTCAAAAGCTCAAGGAAAATTTTATTTCTCAGTTCATCACCCCTTTAAAATTACTTTTAACATTCAAAAACAGACATGTTCAAAATCCAAAGCTTGATTGTATTTGATAGTAGACTGACTTAATAAGACTTTTATAATGACTTAATAATGACTTTTTTCCAATACCCTTCATGTATTTACAGTAATTAACATTTTTTTTTTTTTAGGAAATTTCTGTAAAAGTTTTTTTTTTCTTTTATCATGTTCCTAGTGACCAGACTGACTTATTATATGTGGAATTGTGCCAATTCCTTCCAATTTCACCAAATGGTTTTTATTTTTATTTATCAAATTATATTATAATAAATTATACGTTTTAACCACTTGGTGGAATTGCCAGACGTTCCCTGACGATCATGCGCTGTGGTAGCGCGTCCAAGCATTCTCGAGTATAAATCAAATACGCAGCTATAATTCATGTAGGTTATTTTGAAGTAATGTTGATATACACTGTTAAAACTTATCGTGGTATTTATATATTAAGACTGCTGACTCTATAGAACAATGACTTGGAAAACTAACTTTACTGGGCTCCGAGAGCCCTCAAGTGGTCGGGAGCATTTCCGTTGTGTTGTGGCTTTATTTCGTTGTGTTGTAGATTTTCCGTTGTGTTGTGGCTTATTTCCGTTGTGTTGTGGCTTTATTTCGTTGTGTTGTGGATTTTTCGTTGTGTTGTGGCTTGTTTCCGTTGTGTTGTGGCTTTATTTCGGTGTGTTGTGGATTTTCCGTTGTGTTGTGGCTTGTTTCCGTTGTGTTGTGGCTTTATTTCGTTGTGTTGTGAACTTATGTTTCCTTTTTACATTTCGTTGTGTTGTGCACTACTGGGCCACCGTACCCACTAAACATTGGACGTCGGATAGACGTGCAGATCATGTCTATATTGGGTCCGTCGGTCCATGACCAATTCTGGACATCTATTCGACGTCCAAACTAGGTCCACTATTTGGACGTCCAACCATGACCCAACTTGGACGTCATATAGACGTTCAACATTGGACCTTTGAACTGGGTAATTTTTTTCGACGTCCAAACTAGGTCCACTATTTGGACGTCCAACCATGACCCAACTTGGACGTCATATAGACGTTCAACATTGGACCTTTGAACTGGGTAATTTTTTTCGACGTCCAAACTAGGTCCACTATTTGGACGTCCAACCATGACCCAACTTGGACGTCATATAGACGTTCAACATTGGACCTTTGAACTGGGTAATTTTTTTTGACGTCCAAACTAGGTCCACTATTTGGACGTCCAACCATGACCCAACTTGGACGTCATATTGACGTTCAACATTGGACCTTTGAACTGGGTAATTTTTTTCGACGTCCAAACTAGGTCCACTATTTGGACGTCCAACCATGACCCAACTTGGACGTCATATTGACGTTCAACATTGGACCTTTGAACTGGGTGATTTTTTTCGACGTCCAAACTAGGTCCACTATTTGGACGTCCAACCATGACCCAACTTGGACGTCATTTTTACGTTCAACATTGGACCTGAACTGGGTAATTTTTTGGACGTCTATGACAGGTGCAGGAAATTTACATGATTATTATAATTTTTTTAATTTACAAATGAAGAGCTCTTTTCCAAAACGCGAGTTTGTCGTGTCATTTTGCTGTGTAATGAACCTATTCACTGCTCCATCCACGTTTCCAAATCGCTATATTTAAAATGTAATAAATTTTTAAAATATTTAAAATATTATATTTAAAATATTTTAAATGTACTGCAAGATGCTCGTGATCCAAGCGCCGAACCTATTTTTAGCCTAAACGCGATAATCATAAATTATATCACTCTCTCTGTAGCTCAAACAGTAGAGCGTTGGCACGTGGAGCAGATGATCACGAGTTCGAGTCCCAGGTAAAGCAAGGTGTGTGTGTGTGTGTGTGTGTGTGTGTGTGTGTGTGTGTGTGTGTGTGTGTGTGTGTGTGTGTGTGTGTGTGTGTGTGTGTGTGTGTGTGTGTGTGTGTGTGTGAGAAACCGCTGTTTTGTTTGAGAGCACTGAGCGCGATTTATTGTAAACAAACTTTTGTGGATGGACGTCGAAAAATGACGTGCGGAAGACGTCGAAAAATGACGTGCGGAAGACGTCGAAAAATGACGTGCGGAAGACGTCGAAAAAAGACGTCGCCTGGCGTTACAAAACAACCCCTTCAATGGACCAAATTTGGACGTCCAAAAATTACATGAAAATGACGTCACTACGACGTCACATTGCGCAGTGGGTAGATAGACGGGTGCAAAGCGAATGCAGAAGTGCTGTTCACCCTGTTACGAGTTGATGTACCATTGAAACGATTTTGGAAACATTATTTTAAGGTACAAAATAATCTTTGGTGCTGCTTTAACATAAAAATCAGTCTAGGCTTTCATTGACAACCTATGAAGTCGGGGAAGGTCTCGTTTTTTTGGTCAAACATTGGCAATAAAGACATTATAGGCCTACATATGTGCAGCTTCTGTGCTGCCTTTGCAGTGGTACGTTGGCACAGTACGCGAAGTAAAGTAAAGCATTTTCAGACTCATGCATAGGCTACTGCATATGAATTAATTTACCAAACAATGTGCTAGCATTTTATTTATTTTTTTCAATTGAGGAAAACAAGAGACCAAACCTCATCTTTAGAAGAAATATCAATTATATCATACCACATATAATATAGCTATATAAAAAAAAGTATGTGTTCTACATGGATGTTTGTGGTGATGGCTAAAATAATTTATGGACTGTTTAATGAAATTCACTAAAAAACGGTGAATATTCATGATAAATGAATGCACTGACTTTTAATGAGTCATGACCATTGACCACTGTAGCTACCAATAGATGGCAGCATTTTACTATAAATCTTTTCATCTTCAATGTTCTTTTTGTAGACACAACTTGAGGGCGCTAGATATTTAAATCCTCTTTTTTTTTCTTTGCATGACATTTTATTATTTAAAAATAATAATATATTAAGAAAAAACTGACATTATAAAAATTTTTTTTTCATCATGTCTTCTAAAATTAGTACATTACCAAAATATGACTAATATGTAGCCTTCTTTACTGACACATAAACACTGATGATACATGTAGATTTTTTTCTCAACCCACTAAACTATTATTAAAAATCATCATCCACACCCTCTCTTGCTCATATTGCATTTCTAATCTCACTTACGCCATTCAATCCTTTCTATCAAATCTCAAAATCAATTTAACATTTGCCCTTCACTTCCTGTGTTTCATGATTGCTCTTTTTAATCTTGTCTCTCCTAACGTGCCCTTATCACTGTCTACAGGACCTGTTAGAGACATGTGGACTGAAAGAGATTGCAACTACATCCACATGACCTTGGGCAGATGTCTTATCTACACCAGAACAAACATGCATGCTTCATACATGTGACATATGAAGAGCTTGTTTTGTAAGGAAAAAAAACGGAATCCTCTCCACCAATCACGGCACAGTAAAACGAAAACCAGGCAAGCGTCCAAATACCACATGCACAGGCTCAGTGTTTTCCTTAATGATGGGGAACGTTTTTCCTTTTTTCTTTTTAAAATAAACACCATGGGAGAGGTCAGGAATATTTTACATGTGGGGCCCGTGTAGTTGGCCCACAGGAAGTCCACCTCCCCACCCACTCATTGGCTGCTCTCACGTCCAATAGCAAATGGGAAAGGGCGAGGAGGGTTCACTCAAAAAAATAACGTTTTTTTTGCTCCGTCTTCTTCTTCTTGGCAACCACGTCTCACAACACATGCAGATAAGAAGGAGGGTCCTTGTAAACATTCAAACCCTCTATGCTGGTTTGAAAACACCTTGTTCGCCACAGAAAAGAGAAAAACACACATAAATACATTTATTAGTACGTTATCCGTTTTTTTATTAAGTAATTATTTTTTACAGTGACTCTAAAACTATTTATTTTATAATATTCATTTTATTCTGTCATATATTCTGTCATCATGGTTAACGTATTCTTTATTTTAAATCTTTATTAAATAAATCTGTACAGTAGAGGAAATGATCATTTAAAATAATAATAATAATAATTGAAGCAATAAATATTGAAATTGTTTGTGATTATTTCTCTGTTTGATTAGATTATTGTAGAATTGTTGTAAAACAATAAAATATACAAATAAATTAGAAAAATAGGACAAATAAAAGATCAAAGTATGGTAAAATGATTTCAAATATACTTTACAATCAAACTATCCTAAAAGTGTCATTTTAATTACCTCATGTGTTGATGATGCCGGTGAATAGCAGAGCTTTTACAAATATATGCACGATCAGCAGTAATAAGTTGTTGGCTGCAGTTTACTTAATGGCGACCCATGTGTCGTTAATAGCAAGGGTTTCTGAAATCTTCATATAGCCCCTTTAAAAGAGGAAAATACTGTAACTGAATAAAAACACCAGCAATGACCCAGTACATTTTTGTAGTGGGAAACTTGTTTAGTCTGTGAATGAAGTATTATTTTGAAGTCAGGAAACGGTCACATCGCCAGGCCGCTGGGTCAGATCTATTTTGCTCTCTGTTTCCTTTCTTTCATTCATTCATTTTCAAGTTACTGTATGAGCCACTCGCATTTTTAAACCAGCAGCGGCATGAACTGAGAATAAATTCTGTTTACTTTCAATGGCGTAACCCTGGTCAATTAAAACCTTCAAAACAAAGGAAGCATTGGAACGATGCTGTCCCCAAAGGCAGGAGTAGTTATGAAAGATTGTCATAAAAGCCCTTTCCTTCTTTATTGTGGTATGGGGAGTGCTGAAAAACAAAGGTCTCTCTTTCTCTACTGGATTCATGTTACGATGATAATATTGTGAGATTTTATGACTACAAGAATTGTCTGCCGTTCTGTGCTCTGACATGCCAGGATTACGTGACGATGGATTTAAAACCGGTTTTTACGTTTGGGATACAAGGGGTGATATGAAAGCTACTGTACTCACTAACCTGTGGCAACAGTGCAAAATGTAAAGACCTGACATTATCTTTTGCCCTTCAAGCATTTATAAAATACAGACTTCCTTCCTGTTGTACATTCTGGCCTGTATAGCATGGCCTTTTGACCTCAATTTCTCTGCCCTGCATCAGAGATAAAAATATCAGAGTGTGAAGAAATGTCACAATCAATCAACAAGTGCAGTTACATAAAAATATGTCAGAACTGTCAAAACTCCCACCATATCGCAACATTAACGATCAATGTCATCATGGCAACCTGGGATCCATGTAAACAGAGCTGGTAAAGTTATGTTGCCTCAGAACTTTCTGAAGTGAGCCAATCAGGGCCAGGATGAAATGACATTCTAGCCAATTAGAGAGTGAATGGAGCTTTAGGAATGTGTTGACAGGTCGGTTGGGGCCCAGAGTATTCTGGGAATTTAAGGGAATTCTGGGAAGTTACCCAGCAACTGTAGGGGATAAAGAACACATGGAGTATTACAACATTACATTCACTTGAAGCATTACAAACATTTAAAGATGTATAATGAAAAACGGAGAGAGTCAATATTTCACATTTATACTGCCCTATTCAAGTTTGTTTTGCCTAATATGATAATTTTATTTAAAAAGAAAATGTAAGACTCAAAATGGGAAATGTACAAGATTTAACACAGATTTTTAAAGCATTGTTTTCTACAGGTTAAATTGTTACCTGTAGGTGGCGACAGGTGACTATAGGAGTGACTTTATGAGTGAATCATTTGCTTTTAGTTCTTGAATCACCACCTGATGCGTTCAAGTGTGTGTATCTACAGGTCAGAGTAATAGGCTTGCCGAAAGATCGAAGAAATTGGTTGCGAAAGCTGCCTGTTATGGTGTGGGCTAGGGTTAGGGGTTAGTTTCTGTTGTAGCATTGTGCACCATTCAGCACGCCCCTACCTTTTGGCAAGCCCATTACAACCTGCATCTATCCTATAGTTTGTTTAAACGCATTGAATAATTCACGAATGAAACACGGGACTGTTCTTTATGTCTCATTTCAAATTCTTCACCCTCCCCAGGTCGCACTTGTCAGCCGCATACGTCATTGAGGCTCTCATTTCAGAAAAGCAACCATTGCATTCCAAAGTAAGAAGGAAATTGACGTAACTCCAAAGTAAGAAAGAAACTGACGTAACTAACATATTTATAACGGTTGCTTTTCTGAAATGAGACAGCTGAGATGACAAATGCACCGCTTTTATAAGTGAGTCGTTGTATTATTCACTCAACCATTTCATCCAGATTCATTAAGGAACAAAACACCAGTATATAGCCCCTTTCACACAGCGCGTTGATCCCGGGAAATTGCCTTAAATTGCTAGAGTGCCTTCTGTGTGAACGCAAACACGTCCCGGGATTGATGCCGGGATCGATGCCGAGATGGGGACCTATTAACATTGCCGGGATCAGTCCCAGAACGCGCCCTGTGTGAACAAAAGCCAGGACCAATGCCGTAAGGGCCTTTCTACAACCTATGCTACAGCAAACCCAGTGGCGCTACTGGGGAGTATGGACTCGTTTTTGTGTAGAAATGTCGAAGAGGAGTTATCCTGGACACATTATCCGTGTATTTTCCGCAATCTCTGTGTGAAAGGGGCTTATGTTTGTTTGAAGATGCTTAACGGTTCATCCTGCTTCGTCTTCATTTGGAACTGACAAAATTGTATCTAAAATGGAAGTTTAATTTATTAACTTCTTGTTTTTATTATGTAGTTGTAGCTTTCATTGTACTGTAACGTAATGTCTTTGTTATGCAGTATTTTAATTTTTTTTACAAAACAGAAGGGCACTGAAGGCCTTGCACTTTATACTTTATCACTTAAGTATACTAAAGTATAAATCTGATGTCAAACTGTTGCTTATTCCCTCACTGAGAAAATAAGTGCTTTTGAGAGTGTGTTTAACAAACTTCACATGGATGGTTTTAGTCTGTATAAACCAATAAAACCGGGCCTTTTATCACTGACAGCATGCCTGCATTTGTGCAATAACAGATTTCTTTCTACGTCTAAGTGAAGTTATCCGTGGGGCTTATTGTGGGCTGTTTATATTGGTAGAGGGTCACGCTATGTTTATAATGACAGTTGCTATAAACACTGGAACATCTTCACTTCATATTAAACACAGGGAAAGTCGAGGCAGAGAGATGGGACACGCCCCTTCCCGCCCACTGAGCCCGCGGCAGCTGTCACACCTGAAGAACCGCATGACCCCATTCACATTCACATATTCACAATGATGATGATATGGTGATGTAGATAGATAGATAGATAGATAGATAGATAGATAAAACAATTAAGATTTATTCCTTTCACAATATACGTCTCTAAAACGACACTGTGCATCTGTAATAAACTATTAAAAAGTCGCTGAGTAACTTGCTCATAAACAGTCTATCACCTGCACTGACTTCCTGCCACTGTGACTCTCCAGTGTGTCACTTCTGCTGCTATTGTGTTCATATGAGGTTGGGAACATGTGTGTTGTTTTCACTCGGGTAGAGGAAGGGGTTTGTGTATTAACTGTGGTTGACTTAATTTGAATTTGTCATGCGGATGTGGCTAAATAGAGGCTGAGAAAAAAGACAATTTAGAACCAGAAATAGTGAATAGAAAAAAAGTGTTGGTTCTTCTTTTGAGGTCGTAGCTCACCAACTATAAAGCAGTCCATACATGCAGACACCACAGTTAAACACGTTTTTTTATTTCTCTCTTTCTATTCAATCACACACATATGAAAGCAAACATAAGGTTTATCGCCCCACAACACCCCTCACTCTTTCTGTCTGACTCCTGACTATACCATTTTCACTTCCCAGAATTCACTTCTGTGGGCGGTCTAAAAGGTTGGAAATGTGTTTTCTGTTAAACTGTGATTGTGTTTTCACTCATAACCTTCAGTGATGCGCTTCTTCTTGCCGTCATGAAAAAAAACAAAAAACATTATTATATCATTACTGAACCCATAGTAGAAAATAACTTTCCTCCGTTAAAACGGGAAGTTTGAGTGGGAAGGACATGCTAACAGCTTTGTATTTACATTACAGAAAATGATTTGCTACTTTATATGGTCAGATGTAGTTGTTACAAGAGGGAGGGAAATTCTCATTCTAGAAAGCATTTAATTGGATAAAATGAGTGAGTGAAGGATGAGTCTTCAGTATGCCAACACAACACACTTATAGTCAATCAGCAGTAGGGGTGTATACACTCATGATGGGGGGAGGAGAGAAAGTGAGATTTGAAGAAAGACTGTAGAAAGAGAAATGGCTGAGAGACATTAAAGAGAAAAGATCAGAGGAATATTGCTGGAAACTGGTATGAGCAGACAAGAGCTTTAGGACCCAATAAGTGCTGGAGAAACCTGAAACCAGAACGCAGAGGTTGTGTTGTTTCTGCTCCATATGCCAGGTTTCACAGAAATGATGTTTTATTAACAAAGTTCGGGAGGAGCACGTTCAAATAATCAAGTAATCAATCAACCCATCAAACAATTACCATGTCTACCCTATCAGCATGAGAGGAAGCATATATATATTCACTCTGTCAACTCATCTAACTTCCTTGACAGTTTTCAGCATCCCTCCACCACCCCGACTCCTCACTCTTGGCTTGTTCTTTCATAGCCAGGAATACGGGGGGAGTACTCTGGGTTCGGGCCGAATACCGAGCCCGGAGCCCTCTCCTCGGACAGCACGCCAAATACGCATTTATTCTATCTGACTTATTTGTAAGTGTGAACTCGTGAACCAAGATATGCTGTTGTTGTAATGTTAGCTTACCCTGGAAATCCATAGTTCTCGCGAGAGCACAAGTTGAGTTTGCTCAGCGAGTTTACTCTGGCGTCAAGTAATGATGCTAATTAAATATGCCCCTCGATCCGAGCTGCACCAATCACATCAGGTTATTGTCATGGTTCATGAATTCACTGTTTTCTTTGTGTCTCGTGTATTTGTTGTTCTGTGTGTGTGGGTGTGTGTGAGTGGGCGTTACCGCTTGTTCCAGCTGATCAGCGCGCCAGCTGATCTCATTCCCCGCACCAGCCACTGCCAATTCACTCACCTATAAGTTCTCATCGCACTCTCCTCTCTTTGTCATATCGTTGTTTGGTGTCCTCAGTGTGTGTTCTTTGTGTGCCCATCTGCAGTCCTGTTCCTGGTTCGAGTTCCTGTTCAGTGTCTTCGTGATGTTCGTCTCGTCTAGATGTTCACCTGCACTGGATCCACCGTCACCACTCTTCACCAGCACGCTGACCATCTTGTCACTGCGCCAAAAGCCCACCCGAGATTCTGTACTGTGATTGTGTCTTTTGACCAACTAATAAAGAGTTTACTTGCATCCTTGCTTCCACTTGAGTATTATGACAGTTATGTTATATAGGTGGGCCAGAGGCAAGCTAAACAGAAGACGACAGTGCTGTGACGTCGAAGTCATTAGTAAACGTTGCAAGATGGCTATGGATGAACACCAGTTGTTTGAAACGGCTTTGGCCGCTACAATGAACGAGTTAGACTTAGCTTTTTCTCTAAAAGAGGAACAGAAGACGGCGCTCGAATCCTTCCTTTGCTAGAAGGGGCATTTTTGCTGTTTTGCCGACCGGATACGGCAAGAGTCTAATCTACTCGTTCGCTCCGCTGGTAGCTAAGCGTATGTGGCTTGTTGTGATTGGTTGTAGTGTTGTCCAATTGCGTGCAGTGAGATTTTCAAATGCATGCTTGGTGCCGCCCCTCGAGCTGGACGATTTTCATTAGTCGATGCCAGACCATTAATCTTTCAGATTTAGGTCTGGATTTCCAGGCTAATGTTAGCTAGTTACAGGCCAGCTTTGAGCGTCATTGTGTGTCTGGT
>NC_138224.1:5064750-5092250 GCF_964197995.2 Scardinius erythrophthalmus | reverse complement strand
ATAAAATTCATATTTAGACTTTTTAAAATCATTATTTTAACATTTACAATCACATTTTGTCAAAACTCATCTATTGAGTATTACTATTGACAATTGTGTTACACTGAGATATGGAAATGGACGAAAGTAAATGAATGAAATGAAACGAAAGTATAATGGCATTTAAGCCACGCCCCCGAATACAAATCCATTCATAACTCGAAAACGGAAAGTCGTTGCGCGCTCAAATTTTGATGGTGAGGACCTCTCCGGGCTCTTGATCGAAACGTGTCGTCGCGGGCCTCGGGAGCGCGCCCCCCGCGCATCGCGAATCCGCGGGACCCCCGATTTTGAACGGCCATTGCTCCCGACCCAGACCACCCCGAACATTGTGTGAGAGCTCGTTGGAAAGGGCGCGTCCTTGGCTAGCTTCGATTCAAATGTGGTGTTATTTGCCCTGGGCATTCCAGAGATAATAGCCCGAACAGATATGCCTTATAACAGTCATAACTCCCAGCCCCAATCGCCCAAAAACACATTGATGGTCTCATTCAACAGGGCTCCTCAAGCACTATCTATGCTCTGAGTTTCAGAATTTTTCGCCTTTTGGTTCCTGAGATATAAGTAAAAAAACAAATTCCCATTCATTCAAACACTTCAACTGTAAAATGTAAGCTATAATACCACTGTTGTCCACTAGAGGGAGCAGCAGGATTACGCATGATCTTTTAATTCGCTTCAGTATTGGAAATAAACAAATGCTTTAAGAAGCAATCTTTTTTATTATGATGTTTTTTTTTTATTATGATATTTGTATATATATATATTTTTTTTTTTATTATGATTATGAACGGTTTGATTGACATTAGTGATTCTTGAGGCAAAGTTGTTCAAGATGAGGAGATGAAGATATTTTCACAATATCACATCCTAAAAACATTGAAAACATATTTGTCTTTGTGTGTGTGTGTGTGTGTGTGTGTGTGTGTGGGGGGGGGGGGGGTTGTGTGTGTGTCTGTGTGTGTGTGTAAGCATGCTTAATGGAAAGAACATGAAGAAACTGCTTTGTTTTACTGGTGGATAAAAAAGTCTTTCAAATGAAAGTGAGTCAATTAGTGGTCTTCTACTGTCCTCTGCAGGACATTCTACTTAATAAAATATTTTCATCTGTGCTTTTGCATTAGTTTTTGGACTATATCAAATTACTTGCATGAAAATCACCTATTATAACACAGTCATGTTTTGTCAAAGTTTATCACTTCATTTTTACTGAGCTCTCAGTTTGAACAATTCTGCCTCTCAGTGATTAATTTGAAATCTGAAAATGGTGTTATACAGAGGAGATTTGCAATTATCATTTTGTTACCTATCTTTTATTTTAAATATCTCCATCTACAACAAAATGTGTGTGCATGTGTGTGTTCAAGCATGGTTAGTGTATTAAGTATTATTGTTTAAGTATTATTGTTTTCATTTACATTTTAACCACCAGAAGAAGAACACTCATTGGTTCATTCTGCTCACTAAAATATTATTTTTAAATTTTTTTTCCATTTGAAATATTGTTTAAACTTAATAAAATCATTAAAATAACATTTCAAATCATATTTTGTCTGTTTATAAATCCCACAGACTCACATTGGCTGCAATACTAATGTTTTTGTAAAACACAGACCTGATAGTCTAATCTGTGTGTATTGTGCATATATTATTGATATTATTACTATTGCAAATCATGTTATTGTAACTCATATCTTAATAGAATATTATTTGTAATTTTAATTCTTTATTTCTTAAGTGTTTTTTTTTATGATTACTACAGATATTATCACCAAAGATATCAACTACACCTTCACTTTTAGTATTGACACGCTGCACACACAGCACAATCACACACTCACTAATGCATTCAAATAAATGTAATCTTACTGTGCTACTTTATTTGTACATGATTAGAATGAACAGAAATCTAAGAATATTTTTCTTCTTTTGTTAAAGCCATTTCAGACTCCAAGTAAGCATTATATTACTAATCATCTATTTTAAAGGTGCCATACAATTGAAAACTGTATTTATCTTGGCATAGTTGAATGATAAGAGTTCTGGACATGGAACTGACATACCGTGAGCCTCAAACACCATTGTTTCCTCCTTCTTGTGTAAATCTCCTGTTTGCAAAAGACCGCTGAAAAATGAGTGAATCCCACCATAACACCGACTGTGACGTTGGAGTCAGGATCATTAATATTTATACCCCCCAAATTTGCATTTTCCAGTCCATGTTCTAGGCCAGGCAGTGTTAATGTGGACCTGCACAGCCGAATCATCAGAAGATCTGCAGGTATTGTGAAGAAGCAAGCAAGGACAATAGTGAAAATGGCAGATCATGGATATAAATGTTATGTCTGAGGCTGTGCTGTGGATTTGAGAACTTTTCATTCCCTTCCCACAAAACTGTCAACAGGCATGGTTGATGTTTACAACAGGATACCTCACCATTTTAATTCAAAGCTGTTAGTTTGCTCTTAACGGAGGCCGATCAGAACGAAACTCGATGGGCATGTTCGACTCGTGGCCCTAGAGGTCTGTAAGAATTTTGAAAAATCAGCCACTAGTTGACGCTAACAGGTTTTACGGCTATGTAATCACGTGATGCATATCATTTGATAGATCTCCTCATACTGAACAACTTTGCCTCAAGAACTACTGCTGTCAATCAATTTGTTCATTAAATACTTGCTATTATGTTAAAAACCTACTTTTGCGAACTAGTCCTAGGTTTTTCGCCCGATCGGAAATATACCAGTGCAGTACAATTCTCTGGAAGCTCTAGATTATTAATTATATAAAAAACTTTAACTTTACCCATTGGGTAGCCATAACAGGATCATTTAGAAAATGGGTATGGCAAAAAACACTCAAAAGCCTGTAAATCCTAAACAAAAACTCAGACAACTCACTAAACTGCCTTATGTGCTTAAAGACCCTAAATGCTTGAACCCCGCTAAATGCTGCTTGCAGCTTTAATTATTATTATTATTATTATTATTATTCTGCCGTAAAACGCATCGTGCAGCCCAAACCGTAAGGGCTAGAGCTTTGAAACTTTGCCATATGGTAGTACAAAAATCGAGGAGAGGTTATCAAATTATGACCCCGATTGGCCCATAGGTGGCGCTATAGCAACCAAAAGCGCGAAACTGCTCATAACTCCTAGACCGTAAGTCATAGACTCAAGTGTCTTATATCATTGGAAAGCTGGACGCCTGACGAACAAAACGTATATCTCCGATTTTATTTCCGCCATGATAGATTTTCCGCCATTTTGAATTTTGTCGAAAATCTACTTTTGCGAACTAGTCCCTGGTTTTTTGCCCGATCGGAACCAAACCAGTGCAGAATTGTTCTCTGGAGTCTGAATATCAATAATTATCAAAAAAAAGTTGAAATTTCGATTCACGGTCGCTAGGGGGTGCAAAATTAACGTTGTGGGAGGAGCCTATTTTACTAAAATGGCTATAACTCCAGAAGTAAAAGAGGTATTTTAACCAAACCTGGTACACATGTGTAAGACGTCAATATGAGGTCACGGTAAAAAAATCGCGGCGATTGGTCACATGGTGGCGCTATAACATGAAAAAAACATAAAACAGGCTATAACCACCTGACCGTTAGTCCGATTGACTTGAAAATTGGTATGCAGTGTCTTGGTCCAAGGTGCCATGTATGTCTATGAGGACATTGGTGTATCTCAAAAAACATGGCCGCCATCGGCCAATGAAGTTTGAGCACCTATTAGACAAGGTTAACGGAGGCCTATCGGAACGAAACTCGGTGGGCATGTTCGACTCATGGCCCTAGAGGTCTGTAAGAATTTTAAAAGAAATCGGCCACTAGTTGGCGCTAACGAGTTTTATGGCTCTGTAATCACGTGGTGTTACACTTATTGTCACAAAATGCATACCATTTGATAGATCTCCTCTTGTTGAACAACTTTGCCTCAAGAACCATTGCTGTCAATCAAACCGTTCATTAAATATTCGTAATTATGTTAAAAACCTACTTTTGCGAACTAGTCCTAGGTTTTTCGCCCGATCAGAACCAAACGAGTCTAGGACAATTCTATGGACTCTCAAGATCAATAATTATCAAAAAAAAGTTGAACTTTTGCATTTTTCGCATGGGTATATTGGGTCATAAAGAAAATGGGCGTGGCAAAATGCACTCAAAAGCCTATAAATCCTAAACAAAAACTCAGAACTTCACGAAAATTGGTGAGCTTATGTGCCATAACATCATTAACAAGCATGCAAAATTTCATGGAGATCGGACTATAGATGGTGCTATAACTGTTAAAAAGCTTTAAAAAACACATATTTCCTATGGTAAATTGCCTGTATTGGCTGTAAATGGACTTTTCCATCTATTATTTCAGTGGTTAAAAGCTTTCTAAATAAATCTTAATGTCTTAAATGCTTATGTGCCTAAAGGCCTTAAATGCTTGAACCCCGATAAATGCTGCTTGCAGCTTTAATTATTATTATTATTATTATTCTGCCGTAAAACGCATCGTGCAGCCCAAACCGTAAGGGCTAGAGCTTTGAAACTTTGCCATATGGTAGTACAAAAATCGAGGAGAGGTTATCAAATTATGACCCCGATTGGCCCATAGGTGGCGCTATAGCAACCAAAAGCGCGAAACTGCTCATAACTCCTAGACCGTAAGTCATAGACTCAAGTGTCTTATATCATTGGAAAGCTGGACGCCTGACGAACAAAACGTATATCTCCGATTTTATTTCCGCCATGATAGATTTTCCGCCATTTTGAATTTTGTCGAAAATCTACTTTTGCGAACTAGTCCCTGGTTTTTTGCCCGATCGGAACCAAACCAGTGCAGAATTGTTCTCTGGAGTCTGATTATCAATAATTATCAAAAAAAAGTTGAAATTTCGATTCACGGTCGCTAGGGGGTGCAAAATTAACGTTGTGGGAGGAGCCTATTTTACTAAAATGGCTATAACTCCAGAAGTAAAAGAGGTATTTTAACCAAACCTGGTACACATGTGTAAGACGTCAATATGAGGTCACGGTAAAAAAATCGCGGCGATTGGTCACATGGTGGCGCTATAACATGAAAAAATCATAAAACAGGCTTTAACCACCTGACCGTTAGTCCGATTGACTTGAAAATTGGTATGCAGTGTCTTGGCCCAAGGTGTCATGTATGTCTATGAGGACATTGGTGTATCTCAAAAAACATGGCCGCCATCGGCCAATGAAGTTTGAGCACCTATTAGACAAGGTTAACGGAGGCCGATCGGAACGAAACTCGATGGGCATGTTCAACTCATAGCCCTAGAGGTCTGTAAGAATTTTGAAAGAAATCGGCCACTAGTTGGCGCTAACGAGTTTTACGGCTCTGTAATCACGTGGTGTTACACTTATTGTCACAAAATGCATATCATTTGATAGATCTGCTCATGCTGAACAACATTGCCTCAAGAACCATTGCTGTCAATCAAATCGTTCATTAATTATTTGCGAATATGTTAAAAACCTACTTTTGCGAACTAGTCCCTGGTTTTTCGCCCGATCGGAACCAGACCAGTCTAGGACAATTCTCTGGACTCTCCTGATCAATAATTATCGAAAAAAAGTTGAACTTTTGAATTTTTCGTATGGCTATAATTGGGTCATAAAGAAAATGGGCGTGGCAAAATGCACTCAAAAGCCTATAAATCCTAAACGAAAACTCAGAACTTCACAAAAATTGGTGAGCATATGTGCCATAACATTGTAAACAAGCGTGCAAAATTTCATGGAGATCGGACAATAGCTGGCGCTATAACTGTCAAAAAGCTTTGAAAACCATATATTTCCTATGGTAAATTGCCTGTTTTGGCTGTAAATGGTCTTTTCCATCTATTATTTCAGTGGTTAAAAGCTTTCCAAATAAAACTTAATGTCTTAAATGCTTATGTGCTTAAAGGCCTTAAATGCTTGAACCCCGATAAATGCTGCTTGCAGCTTTAATTAGGGGTTCAAGCACGAAGTGCTGAAACCCTATTGTAATTGTGCTGATTTTTATTATTATTATTATTATTATTATTCTGCCGTAAAACGCATCGTGCAGCCCAAACCGTAAGAGCTGGAACTTTGAAACTTTGACAGATGGTAGTACAAAAATCGAGGAAAGGTTCAGAGATTATGACCCCGATTGGCCCATAGGTGGCGCTATAACAACCAAAAGCGCGAAACTGCTCATAACTCCTAGACCGTATGGCGTAGACTCAAGTGTCTTATATCATTGGAAAGCTGGATGCCTGACGAACAAAACGTATATCACCGATTTTATTTCCGCCATGATAGATTTTCCGCCATTTTGAATTTTGTCAAAAATCTACTTTTGCGAACTAGTCCCTGGTTTTTTGCCCGATTGGAACCAAACTAGTGCAGAAATGTTCTCTGGAGACTGAATATCAATAATTATCGAAAAAAAGTGGAAATTTCGATTCACGGTCGCTAAGGGGCGCCAAAACGTACGTTGTGGGAGGGGCCTATTTTACTAAAATGGCTATAACTCCCGATGTAAATGAGGTATCTTCACCAAACTTGGTACACATGTGTATGAGCTTACTCTGGGGTCACAGTAAAAAAATCGCGACGATTGGCCTCATGGTGGCGCTATAAAATGAAAAAAACATAAAACAGGCTATAACCACCTGACCGTTAGTCCGATTGACTTGAAAATTGGTATGCAGTGTCTTGGTCCAAGGTGCCATGTATGTGTATGAGGACATTGGCGTATCTCAAAAAACATGGCCGCCATCGGCCAACGAAGTTTGAGCACCTATTAGACAAGGTTAACGGAGGCCGATCGGAACGAAACTCAATGGGCATGTTCGGCTCATGGCCCTAAAGGTCTGTAAGAATTTTGAAAGAAATCGGCCACTAGTTGGCGCTAACGAGTTTTACGGCTCTGTAATCACGTGGTGTTACAAATATCCACACAATATGCATATCATTTGATAGATCTCCTCATCCTGAACAACTTTGCCTCAAGAACCATTGCTGTCAATCAAACTGTTCATTAATTATTCATTAATATGTTAAAAACCTACTTTTGCGAACTAGTCCTAGGTTTTTTGCCCGATCGGAACCAGACAGTGTAGGACAATTCTCTGGACTCTCTAGATCAATAATTATCAAAAAAAAGTTGAACTTTTGCATTTGGATGGCTGTAATAGGGTCATTTATAAAACGGGCGTGTCAAAATACATTAAAAAGCCTATAAATCCTAAATAAAAACTCAGAACTTCACAAAAATTGGTCAGCATATGTGACATAACATCATTAACAAGCATGAAAAATTCTATGGAGATCGGACGATAGTTGGCGCTATAACTGTTAAAACGCTTTAAAACCATATATTTCCTATGGTAAATTGCCTGTATTTGCTGTAAATGATGTCTTCTATCTTTTATCATATAATGTTCATATCATAATGTTCAAAACCAGTGCAGCACAATTCTCTGAACTCTCTAGATCAATAATTATCAGAAAAAAAGTTTAACTTCTTCAAAAGGTGATTTTATATGAATATAATGACATATTAAGCCAATAAGTGGTATTTTACTGCCCCCTGCTGTCATTTCATCATACTACTCCCTAATATTGTTATAAAATTCATATTTAGACTTTTTAAAATCATTATTTTAACATTTACAATCACATTTTGTCAAAACTCATCTATTGAGTATTACTATTGACAATTGTGTTACACTGAGATATGGAAATGGACGAAAGTAAATGAATGAAATGAAACGAAAGTATAACGGCATTTAAGCCACGCCCCCGAATACAAATCCATTCATAACTCGAAAACGGAAAGTCGTTGCGCGCTCAAATTTTGATGGTGAGGACCTCTCCGGGCTCTTGATCGAAACGTGTCGTCGCGGGCCTCGGGAGCGCGCCCCCCGCGCATCGCGAATCCGCGGGACCCCCGATTTTGAACGGCCATTACTCCCGACCCAGACCACCCCGAACATTGTGTGAGAGCTCGTTGGAAAGGGCGCGTCCTTGGCTAGCTTCGATTCAAATGTGGTGTTATTTGCCCTGGGCATTCCAGAGATAATAGCCCGAACAGATATGCCTTATAACAGTCATAACTCCCAGCCCCAATCGCCCAAAAACACATTGATGGTCTCATTCAACAGGGCTCCTCAAGCACTATCTATGCTCTGAGTTTCAGAATTTTTCGCCTTTTGGTTCCTGAGATATAAGTAAAAAAACAAATTCCCATTCATTCAAACACTTCAACTGTAAAATGTAAGCTATAATACCACTGTTGTCCACTAGAGGGAGCAGCAGGATTACGCATGATCTTTTAATTCGCTTCAGTATTGGAAATAAACAAATGCTTTAAGAAGCAATCTTTTTTATTATGATGTTTTTTTTATTATTATGATATTTGTATATATTTTTTTTTTTTATTATGATTATGAACGGTTTGATTGACATTAGTGATTCTTGAGGCAAAGTTGTTCAAGATGAGGAGATGAAGATATTTTCACAATATCACATCCTAAAAACATTGAAAACATATTTGTCTTTGTGTGTGTGTGTGTGTGTGTGTGTGTGTGTGTGTGTGTGTGTGTGTGTGTGTGTGTGTGGGTTTGTGTGTGTGTCTGTGTGTGTGTAAGCATGCTTAATGGAAAGAACATGAAGAAACTGCTTTGTTTTACTGGTGGATAAAAAAGTATTTCAAATGAAAGTGAGTCAATTAGTGGTCTTCTACTGCCCTCTGCAGGACATTCTACTTAATAAAATATTTTCATCTGTGCTTTTGCATTAGTTTTTGGACTATATCAAATTACTTGCATGAAAATCACCTATTATAACACAGTCATGTTTTGTCAAAGTTTATCACTTCATTTTTACTGAGCTCTCAGTTTGAACAATTCTGCCTCTCAGTGATTAATTTGAAATCTGAAAATGGTGTTATACAGAGGAGATTTGCAATTATCATTTTGTTACCTATCTTTTATTTTAAATATCTCCATCTACAACAAAATGTGTGTGCATGTGTGTGTTCAAGCATGGTTAGTGTATTAAGTATTATTGTTTAAGTATTATTGTTTTCATTTACATTTTAACCACCAGAAGAAGAACACTCATTGGTTCATTCTGCTCACTAAAATATTATTTTTAATTTTTTTTTCCATTTGAAATATTGTTTAAACTTAATAAAATCATTAAAATAACATTTCAAATCATATTTTGTCTGTTTATAAATCCCACAGACTCACATTGGCTGCAATACTAATGTTTTTGTAAAACACAGACCTGATAGTCTAATCTGTGTGTATTGTGCATATATTATTGATATTATTACTATTGCAAATCATGTTATTGTAACTCATATCTTAATAGAATATTATTTGTAATTTTAATTCTTTATTTCTTAAGTGTTTTTTTTTATGATTACTACAGATATTATCACCAAAGATATCAACTACACCTTCACTTTTAGTATTGACACGCTGCACACACAGCACAATCACACACTCACTAATGCATTCAAATAAATGTAATCTTACTGTGCTACTTTATTTGTACATGATTAGAATGAACAGAAATCTAAGACTATTTTTCTTCTTTTGTTAAAGCCATTTCAGACTCCAAGTAAGCATTATATTACTAATCATCTATTTTACAGGTGCCATACAATTGAAAACTGTATTTATCTTGGCATAGTTGAATGATAAGAGTTCTGGACATGGAACTGACATACCGTGAGCCTCAAACACCATTGTTTCCTCCTTCTTGTGTAAATCTCCTGTTTGCAAAAGACCGCTGAAAAATGAGTGAATCCCACCATAACACCGACTGTGACGTTGGAGTCAGGATCATTAATATTTATACCCCCCAAATTTGCATTTTCCAGTCCATGTTCTAGGCCAGGCAGTGTTAATGTGGACCTGCACAGCCGAATCATCAGAAGATCTGCAGGTATTGTGAAGAAGCAAGCAAGGACAATAGTGAAAATGGCAGATCATGGATATAAATGTTATGTCTGAGGCTGTGCTGTGGATTTGAGAACTTTTCATTCCCTTCCCACAAAACTGTCAACAGGCATGGTTGATGTTTACAACAGGATACCTCACCATTTTAATTCAAAGCTGTTAGTTTGCTCTTAACGGAGGCCGATCAGAACGAAACTCGATGGGCATGTTCGACTCGTGGCCCTAGAGGTCTGTAAGAATTTTGAAAAATCAGCCACTAGTTGACGCTAACAGGTTTTACGGCTATGTAATCACGTGATGCATATCATTTGATAGATCTCCTCATACTGAACAACTTTGCCTCAAGAACTACTGCTGTCAATCAATTTGTTCATTAAATACTTGCTATTATGTTAAAAACCTACTTTTGCGAACTAGTCCTAGGTTTTTCGCCCGATCGGAAATATACCAGTGCAGTACAATTCTCTGGAAGCTCTAGATTATTAATTATATAAAAAACTTTAACTTTACCCATTGGGTAGCCATAACAGGATCATTTAGAAAATGGGTATGGCAAAAAACACTCAAAAGCCTGTAAATCCTAAACAAAAACTCAGACAACTCACTAGACTGCCTTATGTGCTTAAAGACCCTAAATGCTTGAACCCCGCTAAATGCTGCTTGCAGCTTTAATTAGGGGTTCAAGCACGAAGTGCTGAAACCCTATTGTAATTGTGCTGATTTTTATTATTATTATTATTATTATTATTCTGCCGTAAAACGCATCGTGCAGCCCAAACCGTAAGGGCTAGAGCTTTGAAACTTTGCCATATGGTAGTACAAAAATCGAGGAGAGGTTATCAAATTATGACCCCGATTGGCCCATAGGTGGCGCTATAGCAACCAAAAGCGCGAAACTGCTCATAACTCCTAGACCGTAAGTCATAGACTCAAGTGTCTTATATCATTGGAAAGCTGGACGCCTGACGAACAAAACGTATATCTCCGATTTTATTTCCGCCATGATAGATTTTCCGCCATTTTGAATTTTGTCGAAAATCTACTTTTGCGAACTAGTCCCTGGTTTTTTGCCCGATCGGAACCAAACCAGTGCAGAATTGTTCTCTGGAGTCTGAATATCAATAATTATCAAAAAAAAGTTGAAATTTCGATTCACGGTCGCTAGGGGGTGCAAAATTAACGTTGTGGGAGGAGCCTATTTTACTAAAATGGCTATAACTCCAGAAGTAAAAGAGGTATTTTAACCAAACCTGGTACACATGTGTAAGACGTCAATATGAGGTCACGGTAAAAAAATCGCGGCGATTGGTCACATGGTGGTGCTATAACATGAAAAAAACATAAAACAGGCTATAACCACCTGACCGTTAGTCCGATTGACTTGAAAATTGGTATGCAGTGTCTTGGTCCAAGGTGCCATGTATGTCTATGAGGACATTGGTGTATCTCAAAAAACATGGCCGCCATCGGCCAATGAAGTTTGAGCACCTATTAGACAAGGTTAACGGAGGCCTATCGGAACGAAACTCGGTGGGCATGTTCGACTCATGGCCCTAGAGGTCTGTAAGAATTTTAAAAGAAATCGGCCACTAGTTGGCGCTAACGAGTTTTATGGCTCTGTAATCACGTGGTGTTACACTTATTGTCACAAAATGCATACCATTTGATAGATCTCCTCTTGTTGAACAACTTTGCCTCAAGAACCATTGCTGTCAATCAAACCGTTCATTAAATATTCGTAATTATGTTAAAAACCTACTTTTGCGAACTAGTCCTAGGTTTTTCGCCCGATCAGAACCAAACGAGTCTAGGACAATTCTATGGACTCTCAAGATCAATAATTATCAAAAAAAAGTTGAACTTTTGCATTTTTCGCATGGGTATATTGGGTCATAAAGAAAATGGGCGTGGCAAAATGCACTCAAAAGCCTATAAATCCTAAACGAAAACTCAGAACTTCACGAAAATTGGTGAGCTTATGTGCCATAACATCATTAACAAGCATGCAAAATTTCATGGAGATCGGACTATAGATGGTGCTATAACTGTTAAAAAGCTTTAAAAAACACATATTTCCTATGGTAAATTGCCTGTATTGGCTGTAAATGGACTTTTCCATCTATTATTTCAGTGGTTAAAAGCTTTCTAAATAAATCTTAATGTCTTAAATGCTTATGTGCCTAAAGGCCTTAAATGCTTGAACCCCGATAAATGCTGCTTGCAGCTTTAATTATTATTATTATTCTGCCGTAAAACGCATCGTGCAGCCCAAACCGTAAGGGCTAGAGCATTGAAACTTTGCCAGATGGTAGTACAAAAATCGAGGAGAGGTTCAGAGATTATGACCCCGATTGGCCCATAGGTGGCGCTATAGCAACCAAAAGCGCGAAACTGCTCATAACTCCTAGACCGTATGTCGCAGACTCAAGTGTCTTATATCATTGGAAAGCTGGACGCCTGACGAACAAAACGTATATCTCCGATTTCATTTCCGTCATGATAGATTTTCCGCCATTTTGAATTTTGTCGAAAATCTACTTTTGCGAACTAGTCCCTGGTTTTTTGCCCGATCGGAGCCAAACCAGTGCAGAAATGTTCTCTGGAGTCTGAAGATCAATAATTATCGAAAAAATGTTGAAATTTCGATTCATGGACGCTAGGGGGCGCAAAATAATCGTTGTGGGAGGAGCCTATTTTACTAAAATGGCTATAACTTAAAAAGTAAATAAGATAGCTTCACCAAACTCGGTACACATGTGTATGGGTTCATTCTGGGGTCACAGTAAAAAAATCGCGACGATTGAACACTAGGTGGCGCTATAACATGAAAAAAACATGAAAAGGGCTATAACCACCTGACCGTTAGTCCGATTGACTGGAAAATTGGTATGCAGTGTCTTGGTCCAAGGTGCCATGTATGTCTATGAGGACATTGGCGTATCTCAAAAAACATGGCCGCCATTGGCCAATGAAGTTGAGCACCTATTAGACAAGGTTAACGGAGGCCGATCGGAACGAAACTCGATGGGCATGTTCGACTCATGGCCCTAGAGGTCTGTAAGAATTTTGAAAGAAATCGGCCACTAGTTGGCGCTAACGAGTTTTTTGGCTCTGTAATCACGTGGTGTTACACTTATCGTCACAAAAAGCATATCATTTGATATATCTGCTCATGCTGAACAACTTTGCCTCAAGAACCATTTCTGTCAATCAAACCGTTCATTAAATATTCATGAATATGTTTAAAACCTACTTTTGCGAACTAGTCCTAGGTTTTTTGCCCGATCGGAACCAGACCAGTCTAGGACAATTCTCTGGACTCTCTAGATCAATAATTATCAAAAAAAAGTTGAACTTTTGCATTTGGATGGCTGTAATAGGATCATTTATAAAATGGGCATGGAAAAATACATTAAAAAGCCTATAAATCCTAAATAAAAACCCAGAACTTCACAAAAATTGGTGAACTTATGTGACATAACATCATTAACAAGCATGCAAAATTTCATGGAGATCGGACGATAGGTGGCGCTATAACTGTTAAAAATCTTTAAAACCATATATTTCCTATGGTAAACTGCCTGTATTGACTGTAAATGGTCTTTTCCATCTCTGAATATATAATTTTCATATCATAATGTTAAAAACTAGTGCAATACAATTCTCTGGACTCACTAGAACAATAATTGTCAGAAAAAGTTGAACTACTTCATTTGGGTAGCTATAATAGGTTCACTTCAAAATGTGGCCTTTACCAAGTGTCCCCGAAAGCCTATATCTCTTTAATGAATGTTCAAACCTTCTTAAAAACAAGTCAGAACATGTGAAATATCACTCTGAACATGCATGAAAATTTTCAGACAGATCTGACAAAATTTGCCTCTATAACAGTTAAAAAGGTGAAAATGATATGAATATAATGACATATTAAGCCAAGAAGTGGTATTTTACTGCCCCCTGCTGTTTAAAATAGTCATGTTGTCATATTGTTCTATAATTTATATTTAGACTTTATAAAATCACTATTTTAACATTTACAATTACATTTAGTCAAAAATCCATCTGTTAAATTATTAGTATTGACAGTTTGATCACATCATATATTTCAAATGTCTGTATCTACAATATAATGTGTGTGTGTAGTCTTAGGTTTCTGAATAAATTCTGAATGATCTGATTAATAGCTTACAAAGACTTTGTGAAATGTTTATAGACCATTCAAATATATTTTCATAATGACATATCCCAATAGCATTGAAAAAACAACATTTGTCTTGTGTGTGTGTGTGTGTGTGTGTGTTAACATGCATTATGGATTTAAAATGGAAAAACTGCTTTGCTTTAGTGCAGAAAAATGGTGAAAATCAAGAAGTTTAAAGTGAAAGTGAGCCAATATGTGGTCTTCTACTGCCCTCTGCTGGCCATTCTACTTATTAATGTCTACCCACATATGCTTTTGCATTCATTAGACACTAAAAATCACTTATATAACAATAAAACACTAAAAAATCACTTATATAACAATTACTATTGTAGCACAATCATATTTTGTCAGAGTTTATCACTTCATTTTTACTGATACTTCACATAATTGCTAGCAATGTGGTAAATCATGGTTAAATCACACTAAAAACATGGTAAATCAATAAATGATACTAGAATGTGGTGTATCAAGGTAAATCATACTACAATCCTGGTACATCATTCTAGAACATAGTATATCATGGTACATCATGCTAGAACATGGTAAATCATGGTAAACTATGCTAGAACAGGGTAAATCATGGTAAGCCATGATAAATCATAATAAACTATGGTAAATCATGTTAGAATGTGGTATATCATGGTAAATCATGCTAGAACATGGTAAATCATGGTAAACTATGCTAGAACAGGGTAAATCATGGTAAACTATGATAAATTATGATAAACTATGGTAATCCATGCTAGAATCACAGTAAACAATGGTAAATCATACTAGAATGTAGTATATCATGGTAAATTATGCTAGAATATGGCAAATCATGCTAGAATCATAGTAAATAATACTAGAATGTGCTAAATTGTTGTGGGAGGAGCCTATTTTACTAAAATGGCTATAACTCAAGAAGTAAATGAGATATCTTCACCAAACTCAGTACACATGTGTATGGGTTCAATTTGAGGTCACAGTAAACAATTCTATGGAGATCGGACCATAGGTGGCGCTATAACTGTTAAAAAGCTTTAAAACCATATATATCCCATGGTAAACTGCCTGTATTGGCTGTAAATGGTCTTTTCCATCTATTATGTCCGTGGTTACATGCTTGCTAAATAAATCTTAACTTTTGATGCTTTTGTGCTTAAATGCTTAAAAGGCTTTAACTGCTTGAACCCCGATAAATGCTGCTTGCAGCTTTAATTTTATTTGATATTTTTATTATTTTATTTCATATTTTATATCTTATTATTTTATTAGATATGTGCATCCATATAATTTCCAGTATCATTGGTGTCATTTTAGTCTTTTGCACTGACATGCAAGAAAATACATTTAAAAAAAATTAAGAATTTGTAAGAATAATCTAGGTACAATTTCATTAGATTTGTTCTTTCATTTGTATTAGATGTAATAATAATAATAATAATAAAGGCCTAAGGATGCACATTCACACTAAGGATAAAAATCAGTCCACACCACAACTATAACAATAACATCACAGAGAAACAATATTTGGAATGATTTTCTTCCAGCCGATGAATGAAAAAAGCAATGACAGCCAATCAGAATCCACCCTACTTTAAAGAGCTTGAGCATTTAAAGCAGAAGACAAGAAAACTGCAGTCCATGCTTATTATAAACAGAACAATATCGTCCTCTGATGTGGATGCTAATATAGTTCCCTTTTGAGAACGTTCACTTCGTATTGCATAGCCATACGCAGTGGGAAAACTCCTTTTCTTGAGAATATTGAAGCCTTTATTTTAAAACGCAGTGCAGCTGCACAGCCAGCACAATGCAGAGCTGACTAGCGTGCTAATTGGCTGGGTTGCGGGAACTGCACGAACCTATGGCGAAGCAGATAAGACGCGCAAACCTATCAGGTGCGCCAGAATGGGCGTGGCTACAGCCTATATAATCGACCCATTTCGCCATAGAAATCAGATTTAATCTCCTTCAGCGACGTCTACGTCTTTGCTGACTCTCCTGAAGCCTTCGCCTTGCCGTCGATTAGCCCAGAAGTAGAGCCACTCTGCCTCTTTCACTCTTTCACTTTCAACAACTCTGCGCTGCTCTCCTGATTTGGTGTTTCCCTGCGGCCATCCGGCGAACGATATCCTTTGCAAGCCTTCAAGTGCTCGCTGCGGCAGCGCTTGTAAAAGAGCAAATTTTCTCTTGTGGCGTTGTTCCAAATGTCACACGCCGACTGCGTGACATGCAGAGCCCCTCTGCATCCCTCAGATGGCCACGATGAGTGCGTTTCCTGCCTGGGCCTCGGACACGCGGAAACAACACTCAAGCAAAGCGGCTGCTGTCACTGCGAGAGCATGTCAGTTGCCTCTCTGCACTCGCGGCTAGCTCTCCTTACATCGGAAAGCGACACCACCCCTCGCGCCCTCCCGTTTCCCGCCCTCCTCGAGCCACGGAGGAAGAAACGGCGGGGTCAGAGGATGCCCATCCCCGCGTGCCTCGCTCTCTCCAGAGAGAGATACCTCGCCCGTCCTGTTCACTAAGATGAACCAACGCCCCACTCTCGAAGCGGCAGGCCTCTTCTCATTCGGCGGGTCAGAAGAGGACCATGACGACAGTCTTTCTTTGGCTACGTCAGAGAGCGAGGAGTGGCCGGACTCTCCCGCCCCCCCCCCCATCTCAGACAGGCGGCAGCGGCGCCAGGGCTAGTTTAGATGCCGAAGTCTTCCGCATCCTCACCAAAGCCGTCGCGGACCTCGGCCTCGAGTGGTTCCCACCAGAAGCTGCCTTGACGAATTGTACCCTCGACAGCGTCCAGCGCAGTTTTTCCCAGAGGTGCACGACGAGCTAACGAAGTCGTGGCGCACCCCATACTCTGCACGCCTGCACTCGTCGACTGCACGACTGAAGAGAGAGGGTACGAGAAACTGCCCCCTCTGGAGGAAGCGGTGGCCGCGCACCTTTGCCCACCCACTGCCGTTGGATGGAGAGCCAAGGCGCTTCATCCATAAAAAACCTGCAGGACCACCTCAGCTCTTACCAGCCGAGCTTATACCTCCGCCGGACAAGCTGTATGAATGAACTGTATACCTGTATAAATAATAATGTCAAATTATAATACACTGTAACAATAATAAAATAACAGATCTTATGAAATGGTACAAAGTATGTGACATGCGTACTGCAGCATGTATTCTATCATGTAGGCAATGAGTCTATCATGAAGCTAAACTCTACAATTTTCTGTAACATGGGTCTGATTTCCAGATGAACACTCCTCGTCCACACGAGAGTCCTTAGAAGACTCTGTAATTTCCTGAGCAAACGGCACCAAGCGGTTCAAGCTCAGCCACCTGCTGACATCAGCAGATGTGCTCACAGCGGACTCACTGAGCGCTCGCTCGCCGGCTTACATCCGATGTAGCGACTAGCGCACATTTGGGTAATAATGAAGCTGTAGTTTTGATGTTACATGTTTTGAAACTCATGCAGTGACCCATGCATTTGCTCATTCTCTGAGTTGTATCATAATATGACCCAGAATGCCATGCAATGTGCGCTATTAAAATGGAACCTCATTAGGGGCTCTATTTACCTAACCTTCCCTGGCCACATAACGACCTCATTTAAGCAGCAGATTATCATTAAACCATCTCTTTTTTCTGCGTTTGGCACAGGCCCATGTCATCTTTTCTCGCAAAATGTCAAAGTCTAACCTCAGTCAATTCAGAGTGGCCTATCGAGAGAATACGAGAGAGAAAAAAAGCCTCCATTTCGCTCCTATCAATCGTGAAAAGCTTTTATAGATAATTACAGCTTGCATGCATTTGCTGCCGCCATACTTTTTTTTTTTTATAGTGCTTGTGGGTGTAAATGAGATTGAGGTAATTAAAAAAGCTCGCTGGTGATTCACACCCAGGCAAGAGCCAAAAAGCATTTCCCTTTTGTGAGGTCCAGTCGCGCACTCCAAACGTCAATGTGATGGATGTAAGTCAAGGTCACGTATGAAAGGCCTCTTTAAAAAGCAAGAGCTGCGATATGAATGATGGGAACTGCGGGAGGTGGGAAAGTAAAAGCACTCTGCCTAAAACCACCCGGTAGCATGTAATAAATGTCGGCGGTCAGCGGTCTACGGCGTCGAACTAGAACACAATGCTGGAGAGGCTGAAACTACAAGTCAGAAGGTGACACCTGTCTTTCCACGGGAGCAGAAATACTGTGTGAAATTCACATTATAGGCTTTGTAATGAAATGTCATAAAGCCAATTCTTATTACCGCCGACACGTAACTCATCCTCAGCTGTAATAAGACTAGAGGACTCAATGATGACAGTGCTTCAACTGAAGTAATATGCTGTCATGTCAATCAACTAAAGCAGCAATGAGCACTGTGAGGGAAATATATAAACTAGCCTGTTGCAAACCAAGTCAGCAAGTCTTTTGAAATGGAAAGACATAGTCAAGGTGTTTTTGCGTCTGATTGACAGAGATATTTCATTGAGACCATATAACCCTGCTCGTGGAAAATGATTTGGTACTTCTGCTCTGAACATTGTTGTGTTGGTCTGGAAATGTTGTGACAAACTTGAAAAGACTCCTTTTGATTGGCCTGAGGGAAAGCCGGAGATAAACTTGTTCCAGGAAGCCATCAGCCAGCTTTTCCTCTCCCCAAAAGATCACGGCTAAATGAAGAGCCCCAAAACCTGCGGAAATTACTGCACACACACCAAAGAAAGTGAGAATGTCAGAAAGAAAAAGGACTTGAAGACACTGTCTGACCATCTGTCAGCTGTGAAATGTCACTTTCCAACAGAATGAAGAGAGAGAAGAAAATGGCAATGGTTAAATTTTATTGCTGTGACCTCTTAGAAAAAAGTCAGAATAACGTTAATGTATCATACACTACCATTCAGAAGTTTGGGGTTGGTATTATTATTATTATTATTATTTAATAATAATTAAATTAATAATAATAATTTAATTTAAATCTCATGCTCTGAAATATTACAATTTCAAAAATTCAAAAAAACTGTTTTAATTTAATATATTTTAAAATATGATTTATTAAAACATAAAATATAATTAATTTCTCCAGTCATCAGTGTCACATGATCCTTAAGAAATCATTCTAATTTGCTGATTTGCTGCTAAAAAAACATTTCTTATTATAATCAATGTAAAAAAAACAAACAAAAAAAAAAAAAAGTTGCTGCTTAATATTTTTGTGGAAACCATGATACATTTTCTTTTAGGATTCTCGTTTCGGCAAAAGAAGAGCATTTATTTGAAATAGAAATGTTTTGTAGCATTATAAATGTCTGTACAGTCACTTTTGAACAATTCAATATACCCTTACTGAAAAAGTATTCATTTCTTCATCAGTACATAAAAAAAATAAAATAAATAAATAAAATAAAGCATTCCTTTCTCTATGAAAAAACAAACAAAACAAAAAACAAATTGGATTTCAATCAAAAACTGTAATCAAATTAATTATATGTAATGTCAGTGTCAACACAATTAATTGTAAAAATCAATATTAGCTGAAAAAAAAAGCCCTCAAGCCCTTAAATGCACACCTCTCCTCAACAAACTGCACAATTTAAGGTATCGTTTCAAATCCTTAATCTGACAAAGAAAGGATGTACTGTCTAAAACTTTACCCAAAGGCTGATCTTGCATGAGGGTAAACTGTCCTTGGCACAAGTCAATCTAAACAATGAGCCAGCTAGTGGAAACCTGCTGCAACCCAAATGTGTTCCATCTGCCTTTAATGAATATGCTTTGCACCAGAGTGAAAGAAGCCTTCGGAGAGTGTTTTACAGCTAAAAAATAAGTAAGAATGCTATTCAATTATCTCCCTCTGTACTCGCAGAGCCAAATAGCCTTTCTCAAATTGAAGACGTTGTGAGTTGATTCAGGCAAATGGACTGAATCGCACTCAAGTATTTAGAGTTTCGAACGCTCTAGTGTACATCCTCGCGGTAATGTAAAACTGTTATTTAGCCGTGAATGAGGACACATTGCCGCAGGAACAAAAATACTAGCTATAATACCAAGAAGCCAAATGAAAAATGTTTCTCACAATGGAGATTACTTTTCAGTGTTATTTTACATTGTAAAACCGTGCAGTGACATTAACCAAGTGAAATGAGTTTATTTCACTCAAATAATACTGAAAGTTCACTGCACCTAATAGAAAAAAAAAGTTAAGTGAACTCAATAACTGATTAAGTTGGACTTAAAGGGTTGGTATAATACCCTTTTCACAAGATGTAAAACAAGTCTTTGATGTCCCCAGAGTGTGTATGTGAAGTTATAGCTCAAAATACCCCATAGATATTTTTATATAGCATGTTAAAGTTGTCCCTTTTTGAGGGTGAGCAAAAACGTACCGTTTTTGTGTCTGTCCCTTTAAATGCAAATGAGCTGCTGCTCCCGGCACCGGGGGCGGAGCTTCAACAGCTTGCACTCACACAGACATGCACTGAAAATTTAAAAAACGTTCAGCCTTTTATGTTCAAACCGGATTCAGACAATGATGGAGAGACTCAAGAAGAAGTGACAACATGTAGAAGCAACAGGACATTTCTGAATGTTTAGTTGATGAATTTATGTATATGTGTAGTTATCTTCTAGTCATTGATTAGCATATTAGGTCATGATAATCTATAAATTGCATTCACGGGGGCGGGGTTTATGTAAATTCTGGGGTTGGTGATGTCACTAACCCGGGAGGAATGTCGTGTAGTCCCTACCAACCATTTGTTGTGGTCCTTAAAAAAAGCAATTTCTTTAAAAGCAAATATCTTCCGTTGCTTTGAACTTTGAGCTTCATAAACTTTACAGATGTTGTTTATGCTCAAACAGCAATATTACACACTAACTAAAGTTAAGAAAGAGAAATCATAATCAACCACCCCTTTAAAACTGAATGAGTGCAGCAGAGTTCTAGTTCCCAGCATGCTTTGCGTCAGACTCCATAGGGAGAATACATGTTTAAAATTAAGAGTTATTTTGCGTGCTTTTGCACAAGATTAATATAGGGAGAGTTGTGTTAGTGTTTAATCATCGGTTATGTTGGGATTTAAACAGATCAGGTGAATATTAGAGCCTGTGTTTTGGTTGATGGACTGCAAAATTTGGTGACTATGTTCAGTATATGGCATGTTGCGTACATGTACCATAAATATATAGTCACAGTCCTTTTAACTTGGTGCCTTGTTTTTCTTTCTCTCTTCATATCAGCCAATCCGCCACCAGCAACCCTGAATGTGCAAAATAAACAGAAATTACACACGTCACTTAAAGATATATTGTTGTTAAGATTATCAATATTTTCCAATGATCTAGAATTGCAATATTGTCATATTGTAATGATATTGTTTATATTTCACACTATAATGACCTAAGAGGATCTGAAATGATGACCTATAATGACCTGTTTATGCTTTTCATGTCTTCTTTTTATGCCAACCTCTAAGGTGGATTTAGGAATTTAATCCTGCAACATGATTTAAATAAAAAACCTTCATAACATTGTACTGTCCTTTAGTGCTTGCAAGTCTCAGATTCCCCTTTCTTTGCCGATTTTTCTTCATTCCTGTTCGGCTGAGTTAAACATGGCTGAAAATGAAGCGGTGAAAGAGGAAGTGGCTCCCCTGGTCTCTAACCAGCACATCTGTCATCTCCGGTCTCTGGCTCACCTCACCCTGCCCCAACCTGGCAACCATTAACAACCCTCCATTTAAGAGGCCAAAGGATGACGGAGAACAGGAGGAAGCGAGAGAGATAGATGCACGGGACGTCCCTCAACTGGAGGCCTTCGCATTCTTCCTCCCCATTCCAGGTCATTACTCCTCCTCATCATCCTCCTATTCCGGCTTTGCTCAAGTCTTCCATTTGTTCCTTTATTGGACTGGGACTGAACGAGCTGTAAAAGAACATAAATACGTGCAGGCGCTGCCAGCATCGGATGAGAGGGATTGTGACGTCTCCCCATTTGAGGGGAGAGAGGGCAATTTATTTGCCGAGGGGAGGTGGGTAAGTCATCCGTGCATTGCTGTGGAACAACAGGGACATGACGGCCATAGATCACCTGCAGCCCACCTGCTTCCATGAAAATGCCAGGGACATTACCAGCTCCCTCACGTGCCCAAATGCAATTCTTTTGAGGAGAATTATGGATTATTACAGTATGTTTGTGACACAATGCGACAACCAAACAATGTAAATGGCTATAAAACATGGATAAATGGCTACCTTGATGTAGCGCTTTCCATAATGCAAAAACAGCATTCTGGACTTCATTTCCACTGATGCATGAACAAATGTGCTTGCTAATATTAGATGACATTGCCTAATGTTTGTAAACAGAAGCAACATATATTTGCAAGGACGAATGATGTGCCCATGAAATCTTTATTTATTCACCTACACTACTTTGATTGGGACGTACACTATATGGTCAAAAGTATGTGGACACCCATGCATGGTTGCAACTTTGGCTCATTCGAAAAACGTGCCTTTACTGACATTTTAGCAAAATTCCAATTAACTTACCTATACAATTAACTGAAGTTTCCAGCTCAAATGAACACTAGAGGCAGTAAAACACCAACAACTTTATTCTGATGGTCAACTTTAGACAGTAACTATAAGTAACTTTGTAACTACATATCAACTTGCAGTTCCTAAACATCTAAAGTGGACCAAAATAAAGTGTAAGCCAACTTTTACACTTACGTCACAGGTAGTCCCTGTTGTCCTGGGTTAGACCCTCCTCTCAAGTAGGATCTTATTTAGTTCCCCCAAAAGGTGTTTCCATAACTAAAATCGTTCCCAGTTCCTGCAGTGCAAACACGCCAAGAAGTCGGTACTTCCGCCATAAACTACTGTATAGGAATTACGAAACGTTCCTCCAGAGCGAAAGCCCCTATAAATGATTGAGAGGCCGATTAGATGAGATTCATAAATACTTATTTCAAATGTGCATTAAAAGGAAGTGCCAGATATTGATACACAGATTCCGCCTGTCTGAACAGCCAACAACCTGTTTGAACGGAAGTCAATGAGCATGTTTACCGTGCACACCGATATGCTGATAACTCCCAAAAATCAGCTTATTGAATGAATCTATTGTCCCGGTTTGCATGTAACCAATAACCCAGCTTTATTACAACCTTTATTCCCTGGTAGTGACGTCAAAACCTAGGAATTTGTGTATTTGACTCTTAGTATTCCATTTGTTATGTGAGATTTGATATGAAATAAATCAGCAGTATTTTGACTGCTCCACTTCTACACATTTTCAAAGACCTATGAATTGTCGGCTTAAGCATAATCGTGTTAAGAACGTGCATGAAATCATGCTCATTGAAGATGTCTGATTAACCTGCTTTTGTTGGTAACAGTTCATCATATATTAAAGCAACTGCCTGCAAGCTAATCTAAACATACTGGACATGGCGTAATATATTAATTAACAATTTAATTATGTCATTCCAATTTACAACAAACATACAAACTAACATTACAAGCAAACTTATTGTAGTTGATTCTGTATCACTAGTTTCTTTTCTGACTTCTGACATTTATGAACACTAGTCCCACTTCTTTAATTAGGAGTTTAAAGCATTCAGGCTGTGCTCTGTGATGATCAATATCCCTTACAAGACTGTTTTGCCAATACTCCGTTAAATTTTGATTTTCATATGATCTGCATTATGCAGAATCGCCTAACATGTAAGACTAACCAAATGTGAAAATCTGTTGGAAGAGGCTGTTGCTGCCTGTTGCAGATCACATCTGTCAATACGTTTTACAGGCAGATTTTGACATTTCCAATATGGCGGACACATATTGTAGTCATCAACAGCTGTTAATGTGGTCTCTATGTATTCTTATCTATGTTTGGTGCTTCCTTTGCTGTGATAAGAAGATTCATTAAATAGCCAAACTGCTAATTATACAATTGGCTGTGTAGTATGAATTGTGAAGTAAAACAAAAATCATTTGTGATGTGCAACAGGGTCAAACTAAAGATTTTGATACATTCACAAGCTTTATCCCAATTCATATTTCTTTAAACTACAAGTATGAACTTTTTTGGTGATTCAGTATTTACTATTCAACAACATGCTACAATTACTGTATAACTGTGCATGCTAACAAACCTCTATTCCTAACCCTATAGTAAGTACATATAGTTAATTATTACTCAGTTCTTAAATGGATAATTACACTGTAACACGGACACTTTAAAACAAAGTGTAACCGAAAATTCTCTAGATGTCAAAGACGAGATAGTTGGCTTTAGCATCTTGCAAATGCATTACCTTCAATTTATCACTAAATGTGGCTGATCACATTCCTCACCTTATTTTTACCCAGTCAAAAGAGAATGATTGCAAACTTCTTGTTTTATATACACTATAATCCAAATAATGCACTTAAAACATCCAGTGAAATATTGCATACGTTTGGCATAAAATTTTACATACGTGCACATTATTTTAAACAGTTCATAAATGCACTAGACTTCGGGACATTTTCCAATCCCATTCTCACAAACTCGACAGTAGCTATATTTCCGTCCCTATTTTTTTATACGAATTTTGGGTTAACGCATAAAAAATGTGGGATGGAAAAGGCAAGATGTAATGTGCATTAAAAAGTATGAGCTCAATAGAGGCTAATAATTTTTTATCCGCATAAACTACAATAGAAACACACTTACCAAATAAATCCCTAGTAAGAGGGTTGTCAGAGCTGGGAATGATGTGACACCTGAGTTGACCATGTTTTAGAACAATAATAAACAATATATTACTACTGTTTCACTACAGTTGATGCACTGAGCAGCCATTTTGGATTCTGAAGTCGGGGTTTCTGCGGATCCCCAGAGTCTCCCAATCACAACTCTGACTTGAGGGGGCGTCCCAGTTAAAAGTTCCTACTGGGAACTAGGCATTTCCCACTTCCAAGGACAAATGCAACGCACCATTATTGGCAAATGTTTAATGTGATATTCACATTTTGCGCATCATTTAAATCCACAACTTTGGATGTAAACATAGCTAGTATGGCTCCTATGCAAAATGGGATGCAGCCAAAGTTTATTATTGGCTCTGCCGGCTGTTGCTTCCTGTTGCTTTTAAATCTCTGCACTATAAAGCAAACCATCTGTGAACAGTGAGTTTAAATTGCATCATTGCTGTTTCTGTTTTCTGTTTCTGAGCATTTTCTGTTTACTGGTCGCAATAGGTCACAGGTAGTCTTACCTAGCCCACAGGATGGAGTGAAAACACACATTTCAAATGCACAGGAGATGGTTCATTCTGCAGGAGGATTTTGTTTGGAATCAGCCACAGATGGCAGAAACAGACTCTCTGTGTGGTCGCCACTCAAACTGCGTCGTCCACTACCGCATACTCCTCGCCCTCACATCGACACAAACTCTAGTTTCCTGTTGCTCTGTAATTAGAAAATATAACAACAGCGGATTGTCGTGGCAGGTGGCTTTTCCACTTGCAAAACCCAGTGAGCCAGAGAGATAAAGAAGATTGAAGAAGAAGTTAAGAAATAGTGTTTTGACTGACACAAAAAAGGAGAAAAATGAAAATAAAGCAGTGAAGAAACGCTTACACTGAAGGTGTGTTTGCACGGTCTTCACTGTCTCGTGTGACTCGGCAGTGCTAATGGGAAGAGTCAGGTGGAAAATGTAAGGAGCTTCACTGTTAATTGACCTGACACAGGTTCTTCACCAAAGCTGTTGGGACGAGCAGGCGTACGGCGCTGACACTGGGAGAGGTGTGAATGGCGTAAAATATGGAGACAGAAAGCCCTGATGGCAGCTTTTTAAAACAATATTACATTGTACTTAAGCTATGCATTGTGCAGTATCAGAGGTTAGCATTAATTGACTCCAAACTTTTGAATGGTGGTATAACATTTTTAACCTTTGCTACTACAATATAAGCATTCAATACCCTCAAGATGCTTAGCCCACCCCAGATTCATGTGATTGGTCCATTGTTTTCAAATTGACAGTGACTCGCTGTGTTGCATGACAAACGTCTATGCGTCTGTACATGAACAAAAGTTTAAAATGTGAATCCTGTATGAACAGCCGTTAGAGGGAACATTGATAGTCATGATTGCCATAAGCATTTTCTTAGCCAACATTTTTTAGATGCTGTGTGATGCCAAAGTACAACAGTACAACAGACTGAAACTGTCCTTCTATCCCTCACCGCCTCGTTTCCATTAGCGTCAAATCACATACGGCATCGACTTTGACTAAAAAACTTCTTCGACAACTGTTCTCACATATGAAGTGTTACTTTCAGTGTAGCCACCATCTGGATACTGTGTGTGTCTGTTCATGCAACACTCACCATTCATTCCCCTCTTTTTTTTTTTTTTAAGTTTATCAGCGTTATATCTTCCTGAGTACAGCAGATCCATTTGGATGTGGGAGAAAGCCGGCTAATCTGGTTAAAAGCTATCTGGAAGTTGAAGTCGACCACCTTGTCTGCTTGGATAACATCAGCCTGGCCATCTAAATGCATTAGAAATGACTCCGGCATCTGGAATCCCTTCCTTCAAGCTCTGTTTAAGAATACATACGCCCAATCCAGTTATTATGAATAGATGAAACGTCCACACTGACACATGAGCGCTGAGATAGATGCATGTTTCAATCCTCTCCCATGAGCACACATTTATACTGCTCAGAAACATTAACCCACATTTGACCTATACTCCCACTCGAGTAATTTAATTTAGAAAGTCATTTTTGCTTTTACATGTTAAAATTCGTCAAGACGTCAAGTGCACAAAACCGCAAGCAAGTATCAAACATAACCCGGAAAACAGGATGGTAAATATTTCAGTGACCTTTTAAGAGACGAGCAAGCAAAGGACATGACTCCCAGCTCCACTCGCAGCGGGGGAGATTAGAAACAAGGCCAAATCGTCACCTTTTAGCTACGCGCACACACAATCAGTCATTCGCTGACGCACCGAGCATTTAATCAAGAAAGTGGAGCTGTTTCTTTGAACATTTTCAATCAGCCGCCTGCTGTTCACACACACACACACACACACACTCACTAATTCTTCCGATTACTGTGACATTCTCACACTCCTTATACTTTTGAACAGCAGGTCACGTGACTCAGCTTTGCCCATATTCGCCCTGTAACATTTTGTCTGACTGCGGGGGGTATCAATCATTATCGCAACACGTCTTTCCCATGGAGGGCGCTGTAAATAGCGGCACCAAATGCCATTAATCATGGCTGTGCAAACAACTT